>NC_092157.1:2563177-2595677 GCF_045791955.1 Oncorhynchus clarkii lewisi
GCGGCGTTGATTCGTGTAAAGTATATGGCAAATGCCATATGGCAATTGCCAATTGTAACACCTCAAAAATCCAACAGGGGGCGAGTGCGCTCCACCGGGGTTTTTCATATTGGAAATGTAACCCAAGTCAACATCCAAAAGAAAATTTTTGAAAAAAGGATATTTTTTTCAAAAACTTTTCACCCCTTAAAAAAGTGCTTTCTGGGCCTTTTTTCGAAATTCTTTCGATTTTTTTGTCAATTACACATGTGTAAGAGCTGTATGAATATACTTTTGTCCAATTTTTTTATCATATTTTTTTATTTTTTTAATTACATGCGCATAAGGCATATGTTTTGTACATTTGCAATATGATTTCATAGGAAGTCAAAAGTCAAAAGTCAAAAATGTCAAAATTTGGTAAAAAACTTCACACATCCTTAAAAAAGTGCTTTCTGGACCGTTTTTCTAAATTCTTTCAATTTTTATGTCAATTACACATGTATAAGAACTTTATCAACATACTTTAGTCATACTTTATTATCCTATTTTTTATTTTTTTTTACTTGTGCAAAAGGCATATGTTTTCTCCATTTGGAATATGATTTCATAGGAAGTCAAAAGTCAAAAGTCAAAAATGTCAAAATTTGGTAAAAAACTTCACACATCCTTAAAAAAGTGCTTTCTGGACCGTTTTTCAAATTTCTTTCAATTTTTGTGTCAATTACACATGTATAAGAACTTTATCAACATACTTTAGTCATACTTTATTATCATTTTTTTTTTTTTTTTTTTACTTGTGCATAAGGCATATGTTTTCTCCATTTGGAATATGATTTCATAGGAAGTCAAAAGTCGAAAATTTGATTTTTTTTTTAAACTTTAAAAACTAAAAAAAGTGCTTTCTGGACCGTTTTTCGAAATTGTTTCGATTTTAAGACAATTAATCATGTGTAAGAAGTGTATGAATATACTTTTGTAAAATGTTATTATCATAATTTTTTTTTTTTTACTTGTGCATAAGGAATATGATTTGTCTATTTGCAATATGATTTCATAGGAAGTCAAAAGTCAAAGTTACCCAAAAATGTTTTGGATGTTTTTTTGTTTATGTTTCCTTACTTTTTCAAAGTCACTGTGCATTTGCAATATGTTTCAATGGGCAGGTACCGTCACGAATTTGTCATGCTCAAAAATTTTTAGATGTATTTTTTTTTGTTTCTTACTTTTTCAAAGTCACTGTGCATTTGCAATATGTTTTAATGGGCAGGTACCATCACGAATTTGTCATGCTCAAAATTCAAGCTTTACTTTGCTCAAACTATACCTTTGTCATCTTGTGATCTAAAATATGCAACTGGTTACCCAAAAAATGTGTTGATGTTTTTTTGTTTATGTTTCCTTACTTTTTCAAAGTCACTGTGCATTTGCAATATGTTTCAATGGGCAGGTACCGTCACGAATTTGTCATGCTCAAAAAATTTTAGATGTATTTTTTTTTGTTTCTTACTTTTTCAAAGTCACTGTGCATTTGCAATATGTTTTAATGGGCAGGTACCATCACGAATTTGTCATGCTCAAAATTCAAGCTTTACTTTGCTCAAACTATACCTTTGTCATCTTGTGATCTAAAATATGCAACTGGTTACCCAAAAAATGTGTTGATGTTTTTTTGTTTATGTTTCCTTACTTTTTCAAAGTCACTGTGCATTTGCAATATGTTTCAATGGGCAGGTACCATCACGAATTTGTCATGCTCAAAATTTTTTAGATGTATTTTTTTTTGTTTCTTACTTTTTCAAAGTCACTGTGCATTTGCAATATGTTTTTTCACTATAGAATCATATTGCAAATGCACGTGCATCTGGTCACCCCCCCCAAAAAAATTTTTGATTTTTTTTGTTTATGTTTCCTTACTTTTTCAAAGTCACTGTGCATTTGCAATATGTTTTTTCACTATAGAATCATATTGCAAATGCACGTGCAACTGGTCACCTAAAAATAAAAATAAAATGTTTATGTTTCCTTACTTTTTCAAAGTCACTGTGCATTTGCAATATGTTTCAATGGGCAGGTACCATCACGAATTTGTCATGCTCAAAATTTTTTAGATGTATTTTTTTTTGTTTCTTACTTTTTCAAAGTCACTGTGCATTTGCAATATGTTTTTTCACTATAGAATCATATTGCAAATGCACGTGCATCTGGTCACCCCCCCCAAAAAAAAATTGATTTTTTTTGTTTATGTTTCCTTACTTTTTCAAAGTCACTGTGCATTTGCAATATGTTTTTTCACTATAGAATCATATTGCAAATGCACGTGCATCTGGTCACCCCCCCCAAAAAAAAATTGATTTTTTTTGTTTATGTTTCCTTACTTTTTCAAAGTCACTGTGCATTTGCAATATGTTTTTTCACTATAGAATCATATTGCAAATGCACATGCAACTGGTCATCCCCCCCCAAAAAAATTAGATTTTTTTTATGTTTCCTTACTTTTTCAAAGTCACTGTGCATTTGCAATATGTTTTTTCACTATAGAATCATATTGCAAATGCACATGCAACTGGTCATCCCCCCCCAAAAAAATTAGATTTTTTTTATGTTTCCTTACTTTTTCAAAGTCACTGTGCATTTGCAATATGTTTTTTCACTATAGAATCATATTGCAAATGCACATGCAACTGGTCATCCCCCCAAAAAAAAATTAGATTTTTTTTATGTTTCCTTACTTTTTCAAAGTCACTGTGCATTTGCAATATGTTTTTTCACTATAGAATCATATTGCAAATGCACGTGCAACTGGTCACCCAAAAATAAAAATTTTGGATTTTTTTTGTTTATGTTTCCTTACTTTTTCAAAGTCACTGTGCATTTGCAATATGTTTCAATGGGCAGGTACCATCACGAACTTGTCATGCTCAAAATTTTTTAGATGTATTTTTTTTTGTTTCTTACTTTTTCAAAGTCACTGTGCATTTGCAATATGTTTTTTCACTATAGAATCATATTGCAAATGCACATGCAACTGGTCATCCCCCCCAAAAAAATTTAGATTTTTTTTGTTTATGTTTCCTTACTTTTTCAAAGTCACTGTGCATTTGCAATATGTTTTTTCACTATAGAATCATATTGCAAATGCACGTGCAACTGGTCATCCCCCCAAAAAATTTTTAGATTTTTTTTGTTTATTTTTCCTTACTTTTTCAAAGTCACTGTGCATTTGCAATATGTTTTTTCACCATAGAATCATATTGCAAATGCACATGCAACTGGTCATCCCCCCCAAAAAAATTTAGATTTTTTTTATGTTTCCTTACTTTTTCAAAGTCACTGTGCATTTGCAATATGTTTTTTCACTATAGAATCATATTGCAAATGCACATGCAACTGGTCATCCCCCCCAAAAAATTTTAGATTTTTTTTGTTTATGTTTCCTTACTTTTTCAAAGTCACTGTGCATTTGCAATATGTTTTTTCACTATAGAATCATATTGCAAATGCACGTGCAACTGGTCATCCCCCCAAAAAAAATTTAGATTTTTTTTGTTTATTTTTCCTTACTTTTTCAAAGTCACTGTGCATTTGCAATATGTTTTTTCACTATAGAATCATATTGCAAATGCACATGCAACTGGTCATCCCCCCAAAAAATGTTAGATTTTTTTTGTTTATGTTTCCTTACTTTTTCAAAGTCACTGTGCATTTGCAATATGTTTTTTCACTATAGAATCATATTGCAAATGCACGTGCAACTGGTCACCCAAAAATAAAAATTTTGGATTTTTTTTGTTTATGTTTCCTTACTTTTTCAAAGTCACTGTGCATTTGCAATATGTTTCAATGGGCAGGTACCATCACGAATTTGTCATGCTCAAAATTTTTTAGATGTATTTTTTTTTGTTTCTTACTTTTTCAAAGTCACTGTGCATTTGCAATATGTTTTAAAGGGCAGGTACCATCACGAATTTGTCATGCTATAAAAATCTTGCAGGAATGTGAAATTGACTGGCCCGATGAACTCGGGATGGCTTTGCAGTGATTCTGGGTCATCTCAATCGCTCGTTTGGGTTGATTTCAGAATGTCGCTTTTGGTGATGTTTTTTCACTATAGGATCATATTGCAAATGTACAAGAGTCAAGTGGACAAGAGTCCATCAGTCAATTAGATATCATTCTGACCACCAAACTGATACAAACTGACACCAAACCCACTTTTTCCAACTCGTTTAGTAGCCAACTATTACATACTTCAGAGCTGGCCCAAAATTCACAACCCCTTCGGTTCAAACCATAAAAAAACCATAAAACACGTAGTTACGTTCTAGCTGCGGGTCCATTTCTTATGTTATGTGTTGGCCTAGCTGAGGCGACCCCGAATCCCAAGTTTCGGCTCGATAGGTCATTTGGTGTCCGAGAAAAACCCTAATTGGTGCTGAAAATCCACTATTTTCCATGACTTGCTACGGGGTCCTTGAATGAGCTATTGGACAGAAACGTTGGGGTCTGTCTATATGGGCCGAGACGTTTGCAATGCACCTAGTCTTGCGACTCTGGGACATTTCTAAATGTCGTCATTTTCGTGATGCAAAAATGAATTGAAGTTATTTCAAATGTACGAGGCTGTTTCTCGGTCCGAGAACCTTCTAGAGCCACGTAACTCACCACGCACCATCTACGGGAGGTCTAGAACAGGTTTCTAAAGTTTCGGAACTCTAGGTCCGACGGTTCTTTTTTAGCTCCAACAAAGCTAACTATTGGAGCCAGTGTCTGTCTCTACGCACCCCAATACGTCCCTCCTTCCAAGTTGTGTTTTAGTGTGATTTTTTTTTCCTTTGAATTTTTTTGGGAAAAATGACTGATTTACAGTTCATGGGGGTTGCCTAATCACACATATGAAGTTTTGGAAAGATCAGACTTTTTTAACCCTTCGAAACAGCCCCTAAGACACCAATTATGGCACTTCCGGTTGGCACAGGAAGTTATAAATCAACACATATCCTCATTGGGGTATGCTGTTACAGAATCCTGAGTTTTAAGTCCTTACGTTAAGAATTGACTGATCTACACAGGGTTGAATGCACTATGTCTATCAAACTGCATGCAGTGTATGGGTAAACACTTTTAGGGGCATTTTAACCACTTCCGGTTGGTCCAGGAAGCTTAGAATCAACACAGGTAGACCTCATAGTGGCCTGATGGACTGGTACCGAAGACAGGTTCATACGGCATTCATAACCCACATAGGCCTCAGGTTGAAATTAGGGGTGCAGGCAATGTATTCCTATGGGGAGAGATGACACTGTAATCTGTGAGATCAAAAAACACTGTTTTACTGTTAAGGGTTAATGCCACACGGTCAAGGTTAGGCTTGTTCAGATCGGGAGGACCTTAGGAACATTCATGTGGTGCAATTTTTCTTCTCACTCTAACGGTTCTCTCACTGTCACCCAAAAGCAAATGACATTGTGGTGCAGGCTTCATTTTGGGCCTACTATTCTAATGCTCGCTGCGCCTAGACCGAGCGAGCTACGGTCAAGCGGGATATCTCGCTGAACTCGGTACGGCCTAGGGATTATGGTAATGCCATTTCCTGCTCTCTGTGTCTTTAAGCACCGCACTTTATCACTCCATCCTTCCTGTGTGTGTGTGAGGGAGCTTTTCTTTGACATCTGTTGGGATTAATGACTGATTTACAGTTCAGAAGGGTTACCTAGTCACACATATGAAGTTTTGGAGAGATGTGACTTTTTTAACCCTTCGAAACAGAGAGTGTGACCCAATTAAAGGCACTTCCGGTTGGCACAGGAAGCTATAAGTAAACACATGTCTTGATTTACATAGCCACTTACAGAATCCCGAGTTTTAAGTCTTTACGTTAAGAATTGACTGATCTACACAGGGTTGAATGCACTATGTCTATCAAACTGCAGGCAGTGTATGGGTAAACACTTTTAGGGGCATTTTAACCACTTCCGGTTGCTCCAGGAAGCTTAGATTCGACACAGGTAGATCTCATAGTGGCCTGATGGACTGGTACCGAAGACAGGTTCATACGGCATTCATAACCCATATAGGCTTCAGGTTGAATTTTGTGGTGCAGGCTATGTATTCCTATGGGGAGAGATGTCACTGTAATCTGTGAGATCAAAAAAACCTGTTTTACTGTGAAGGGTTAATGCCACACGGTCAAGGTTAGGCTTGTTCAGATCGGGAGGACCTTAGGAACATTCATGTGGTGGAATTGTGCTTCTCACCCTAACGGTTCTCTCACTGCCACCCAAAATCAAATGACATTGTGGTGCAGGCTTCATTTTGGGCCTTCTTTTTTTCAAGTTTGCTGCACTCAGAACGAGCTACGGTCAAGCGGGGCGTCTCCTTGAACTCGGCACAGTCTGGAGACTATGGTGATGCCATTTTTTGTGTTGATTTCAGAATGCCATTTTGGTGATGGTCCCTCTCCGTTTAAACATATTGCAAATGTACAAAAGTCAACTAGCAAGTCAGTGTCCATCAGTCAATTAGATGTCATTATGACACCAAATGGATATCAATTGACACCAAACCCACTTTTTCCTACTCATTTAGTAGCCAACTATCACATATGTCAGAGCAGTCCCATAATTCACAGCGCCTTCGGTTTAAAACATAATAAAAAGGTAAAACACATAGTTACGTTCTAGCTGCGGGTCCAGTTCGGACATTATGTGAAGGCCTATGTGAGGCGACCCCGAATCCCGAGTTTCGGCTCGATAGGTCATTTGGTGTCCGAGAAAAACCCTAATTGGTGCTGAAAATCCACTTTTTTCCATGCCTTGCTACGGGGTCCTTGAACGAGCTATCGGACAGACACGTCGGAGTCCGTCTCTATGGGCCGAGCCGGTTTCAATGCACCTAGCCTTGCGTCTCTGAGACTTTTCTAAACGTCGTCATTTTTGTAATGGTCAAAATGAATTGAAGGTATTGCAAATGTACGAGGCTGTTTCTCGGTCCGAGAACCTTCTAGAACCACCTAACTCACCACGCACTATCGACATGAGGCCTAGAACAGGATTGTAAAGTTTCGGAACTCTAGGTCCGACCGTTCTTTTTTAGCTCCAACAAAGCTAACTATTGCAGCCACTGTCTGTCTCTACGCACCCCAATACGTCCCTCCATCCAAGTTGTGTTTAGTGTGATTTTTTTTTCCTTTGATTTTTTTGGGGAAAAATGACTGATTTACAGTTCATGGGGGTTCCCTAATCACACATATGAAATTTTGGAGAGATCAGACTTTTTTAACCCTTCGAAACAGCACCTGAGACACCAATTATGGCACTTCCGGTTGGCACAGGAAGCTATAAATCAACACATATCCTCATTGGGGTATGTTGTTACAGAATCCTGAGTTTTAAGTCCTTACGTTAAGAACTGACTGATTTACACAGGGTTGAATGCACTATGTCTGTCAAACTGCAGGCAGGGTATGGGTAAACACTTTTAGGGGCATTTTAACCACTTCCGGTTGGTCCAGGAAGCTCAGAATCAACACAGGTAGACCTCATAGTGGCCTGATGGACTGGTACCGAAGACAGGTTCATACGGCATTCATAACCCATATAGACTTCAGGTTGAAATTAGGGGTGCAGGCAATGTATTCCTATGGGGAGAGATGACACTGCATTCTGTGAGATCAAAAAACACTGTTTTACTGTTAAGGGTTAATGCCACACGGTCAAGGTTAGGCTTGCACGGATCGGGAGGACCTTAGGAACATTCATGTGGTGTAATTTTTCTTCTCACCTAAACGGTTCTCTCACTGTCACCCAAAAGCAAATGACATTGTGGGGCAGGCTTCATTTTGGGCCTACTTTTCTAATGGTCGTTGCACTTACACCGAGCGAGCTACGGTCAAGGCGGATAGCTCGTTGAACTTAGCACAGTCTGGAGACTATGGTGATGCCATTTTTTGTGTTGATTTCAGAATGCCATTTTGGTGATGGTCCCTCTCTGTTTAAACATATTGCAAATGCACAAAAGTCAACTAGCAAGTCAGTGTCCATCAGTCAATTAGATGTCATTATGACACCAAACCCACTTTTTCCTACTCATTTAGAAGCCAACTATCACATATGTCAGAGCAGTCCCATAATTCACAGCGCCTTTAGTTTAAAACATAATAAAAAGGTAAAACACATAGTTACGTTCTAGCTGCGGGTCCAGTTCGGACATTATGTGAAGTCCTATGTGAGGCGACCCCGAATCCCGAGTTTCGGCTCGATAGGTCATTTGGCGTCCGAGAAAAACCCTAATTGGTGCTGAAAATCCACTATTTTCCATGCCTTCCTACGGGGTCCTTGAACGAGCTATCGGACAGAAACGTTGGGGTCCGTCTCTATGGGCCGAGCCGGTTTCAATGCACCTAGCCTTGCGTCTCTGAGACTTTTCTAAACGTCGTCATTTTCGTAATGGTCAAAATGAATTGAAGGTATTGCAAATGTACGAAGCTGTTTCTCGGTCCGAGAACCGTCTAGAGCCACGTAACTCACCACGCACCATCGACCGGAGGTCTAGAACAGGTTTCTAAAGTTTCGGAACTCTAGGTCTGACGGTTCTTTTTTAGCTCCAACAAAGCTAACTATTGCAGCCACTGTCTGTCTCTACGCACCCCAATACGTCCCTCCATTCAAGTTGTGTTTTAGTGTGATTTTTTTTTCCTTTGATTTTTTTGGGGAAAAATGACTGATTTACAGTTCATGGGGGTTGCCTAATCACATATATGAAGTTTTGGACAGATCTGACTTTTTTAACCCTTCGAAACAGCCCCTGAGACACCATTTAAGGCACTTCCGGTTGGCACAGGAAGCTATAATTAACCACATATCCTCATTGGGGTATGCTTTTACAGAATCCTGAGTTTTAAGTCTTTACGTTAAGAACTGAGTTATTTACGGAGGGTTTAGTATGTGTGTGTTATTTCAGAAAATCATAGAAAATCACAGAAATGTCGCAGAGCTCCGCAGCACACTTTAAAAAGATTCGTATGAACACCCTGCAACTGGATCTGTAACCGTTGAAAAAAAAAAACGCCTATTTGTGACCATCACCAAGATGTCATTGTTCCGTTTCTCTTAAATGACGATAGATAAATGGCTGTTTTTTTTTTTATTGACACCGGAGGCTCCTTGACTTTGACCTGAAGTGGAAAAATAATTTCTCTATTTCCATTTAGGACCTTTAATCCCAGAAAAACGGCCATAACTCAAAAACCGTCGAGGCCTAGACGCCATCTTGTTCGGGGCCAACTGCCCATTATGCCAAACCTACGCTCACCGAGTTTCGGCTTCAAAATATTTTCCGTTTTCGAGATAAGGCCCCGTCGTGATTCGTGATGTTTTGCCAAATTGCCATATGATTCCGTATGCCCTCTTGTGGGAAATTCCGGGACAGCGGAAAAACGGTCAAAAACTTGTTTATTTTTTAAAACGGAAACCGAATGTCCGACAAAGTTCATTTGATGACTTCCCGGTAGGTCTGGCCCTACCGCACGGCCCGACGCCGACCGCGAATTTTACAAACGATTTCGGACGTCTAGTAAGGGACCGTACATTTGCAATATGGACTTTTTCACTGATCATACACGAAATGCCGAAATGTTCCCTTAAGGTATGGACGTGACAGTAATCCTGTCCCTCTATGCACCCTCCCTGCCTTCTAGGTAGATTTGAACCCATCAAACCTATTTTTTTCTTAACACCATCATTGTGAATCTCTAGTTATTTTGTTTGCTTTGACCTTCTGACATTTCTGGAGAATATGATTTATTAAATGTGATTTAATCATTTACATTTACGTCTGTCCCTCATTGTAAGGTCAACCCTGTTACTTGAGCTGAACTCTCTTTTTTAATAATATGGAGAAACTATTCCTTTAATAATTGTTTATTTATTTTTCTCTATTTTTCACATACACATGGTTAGCAGATTTTATTGGTCACATACACATGGTTAGCAGATGTTATTGGTCACATACACATGGTTAGCAGATGTTATTGGTCACATACACATGGCTAGCAGATGTCATTGGTCACATACACATGGTTAGCATATGTCATTGGTCACATACACATGGTTAGCAGATGTTATTGGTCACATACACATGGTTAGCAGATGTTATTGGTCACATACACATGGTTAGCAGATGTTACTGGTCACATACACATGGTTAGCAGATGTCACTGGTCACATACACATGGTTAGCAGATGTTATTGGTTACATACACACGGTTAGCAGGTGTTAATGGTCACATGGTTAGCAGATGTTAATGGTCACATGGTTAGTAGATGTTATTGGTCACATGGTTAGCAGATGTTAATGGTCACATGGTTAGCAGATGTTATTGGTCACATGGTTAGCAGATGTTATTGCTCACATGGTTAGCAGATGTTACTGGTCACATACACATGGTTAGCAGATGTTAATGCGAGTGTAGCGAAATGCTTGTGCTTCTAGTTCCGACCATACAGTAATATCTAACAAGTCATCTAAAAATTTCACAACAACTACCTTATACACACAAAAATACACAAGTGTAAAGGACTGAATAAGAATATGTACATTTAAATATCTGGATGAGCGATGGCCGAACGGCATAGGCAAGATGCAGTAGATGGTATAGAGTACAGTATATACATATGAGATGAGTAATGTAGGGTATGTAAACATTATATTAAGTGGCATTGTTTAAAGTGGCTAGTGATACATGTATTACATAAAGATGCAGTAGATGATAGAGTACAGTATATACATATGAGATGAGTAATGTAGGGTATGTAAACATTAAATGAAGTGTCATTGTTTAAAGTGACTAATGACACATTTATTACATCCAATGTTTTATTATTAAAGTGGCTGGAGTTGAGTCAGTATGTTGGCAGCAGCCACTCAATGTTAGTGGTGGCTGTTTAACAGTCTGATGGCCTTGAGATAGAAGCTGTTTTTCAGTCTCTCGGTCCCTGCTTTGATGCACCTGTACTGACCTCGCCTTCTGGATGGTAGCGGGGTGAACAGGTCGTGGCTCGGGTGTGTAACGGGTGCGTGTTGGTGGCAGGGAAGTCAGGCGCAGGAGAACAAACTTGGAAAAAACAGTGTTGTTTAATAAATGCTGATACAACTCCAAAAAACTAAATGTACAAAAAAATAAAAGTGGGAACAAAACACATCACACACCAACACACATCACCTACAATCAAACAATCTCCGACAAGGACATGAGGGGAAACAGAGGGTTAAATACACAACATGTAATTGATGGGATTGGAACCAGGTGTGAAGGAAGACAAAACAAAACCAATGGAAAATGAAAAATGGATCGGTGATGGCTAGAAGGCCGGTGACGTCGACCGCCGAACAAGGAGACTTCAGCAGAAGTCATGACAGGGTGGTTGTTGTCCTTGATGATCTTTTTGGCCTTTTCAGGTGTTTTGTGGTGGAATGCTGAGTGGGTCGAGCGTAACATGTCAACCCTGTTACCCATTAGATAGACAGGCTAGATATGTAAAAAGGTAAAAAAAAAATGTTTTAACTTGTATTCAAATGCCATTCCCTGCTGCACACAACAAGTTTCCATTACCCCCGTCACACATACATTTATGGCTGATTTAAAATTCAATTGTCACAGTCAACCCGGTTTACTTGGCACTTAATGACCTGCTGTTTTCAACTCTCTAGAGACAGCAGGAGCGGTAGAGATACTCTAAATTATCGGCTATGAAAAGCCAACTGACATTTACTCCTGAGGTGCTGACCTGTTGCACCCTCGACAACTACTGTGATTATTATTATTTGACCCTGCTGGTCATTTATGAACATTTGAACATCTTGGCCATGTTCTGTTATAATCTCCACCCGGCACAGCCAGAAGAGGACTGAACAACCCTCATAGCCTGGCTCCTCTCTAGGTTTCTTCCTAGGTTTTGGCCTTTCTGGGGAGTTGTTCCTAGCCACCGTGCTTCTACACCTGCATTGCTTGCTTTTTGGGGTTTTAGGCTGGGTTTCTGTACAGCACTTTGATATATCAGCTGATGTACGAAGGGCTATATAAATACATTTGATTTGATTAAACTGTTTGGGATAGGGGGCGGTATTTTCCGGATGAAAAGCGTGCCCAAAGTCAACTGCCTGCTACTCAGGCCCAGAAGCTAGGATATGCATATCCTATATTTGGTTGGAAAACACTCTAAGGTTTCTAAAACTGTTAAAATTATGTCTGTGAGTATAACAGAACATATTTGACAGGCGAAACCCCAAGGACACTGTTTTTAATTTGTTTTCTCTGGGAACCTAGATTTCTGGGGCACTTGGTTGCAGTTCCTATTGCTTCCAGTAGATGTCAACAGTCTTTAGAAATTGGTTGGTGTTTTTCTTTAGAGAAATAAAGAAGTACGGCTATTCAGAACGAGGGTCCAGCCTAGAGTACTCTTTTGTTTTGGGGCATGCGACCTGAAGCTCGCTCCACTTTCATTTTAGCCACAATTGAACACAGGGTATTCCATCTTAAATTGTATCGAGTATTTATGTTTCAAACGTTGTTTGGAGATTACAGGTAATTTATTAGATATATGGTAGTCATGTTGGGCGAGGTGGAACCGGTGTTTTTCTGAATCAAACGCGCCAAATAAATGGACATTTTGGGGACGACGGAATGAATCGAACAAAGGACCATTTATGGGACATGTTGGCGTGACAACAGAAGAAGCTCTTCAAAGGACCATTTATGGGACATGTTGGCGTGACAACAGAAGAAGCTCTTCAAAGGACCATTTATGGGACATGTTGGCGTGACAACAGAAGAAGCTCTTCAAAGGACCATTTATGGGACATGTTGGCGTGACAACAGAAGAAGCTCTTCAAAGGTAAGGCATGAATTATATAGTTATTGTTGGAGTTTTGTGTTGCGCCTGGTGGGTTGAATTGTGATTGTCATGTATTTGTTTGATGGAGCGCTGTCCTCGGATAATAGCATGGTTTGCTTTCGCCGCAAAGCCTTTTTGAAATCTGACACAGTGGCTGGATTAACAAGAAATTAAGCTGTATTTTGGTGTATTTGCACTTGTGATTGTATGAAAATTAACCACTTCCGATTGCTTCAGAAAGCTTAGAATCGACACAGGTAGACCTCATAATTGTCATCGAAGACAGGTTCATAAGACATTAATAACCTACACAGGATTCAGGTTGAATTTAGGGGAGGAGGCAATGTATTCCTATGGGGAGAGAAGTCATTGCAAACTGTTTGATGTAAACACCCTGTTTTCGCGGTTAATAAGAATTTAGTATAGTTTTTTAAATTTAACCCCGAGATGGGAAAAAAAAATATTTATTAAGTTGAACATCTGCTTGTTATGACACAATGTGAAATCAAACTTGATGCCAAAAGATGTATCTATCTAATTTGTAGATTATCTCAAACATGTTAATCAAGCAGGTCGATAGTTTGGGACTGGAAGGTTCTATCTGAAAAAAGAGGATTGTGAGACAAAGTTCTGAATCCTCATTGGTTTGAATGGTGTCTGAGCCCTCATTGGTTTGAATGGTGCCTGAATCGTCATTGGTTTGAATGGTGTCTGATTCCCTCATTGGTTTGAATGGTTTCTAAACACTCATTGGTTTGAATGGTGTCTGATCCCTCAATGGTTTCAATGGTGTCTGAACCCTCATCGGTTTGAATGGTGTCTGATCCCTCATTGGTTTGAATGGTGTCTGAACCCTCATTGGTTTGAATGGTGCCTGAATCGTCATCGGTTTTATGTGTCTGAACCCTCATTGGTTTTATGTGTCTGAACCCTCATTGGTTTTATGTGTCTGAACCCTCATTGGTTTTATGTGTCTGAACCCTCATTGGTTTTATGTGTCTGAACCCTCATTGGTTTTATGTGTCTGAACCCTCATTGGTTTGATGTGTCTGAACCCTCATTGGTTTTATGTGTCTGAACCCTCATTGGTTTTATGTGTCTGAACCCTCATTGGTTTTATGTGTCTGAACCCTCATTGGTTTTATGTGTCTGAACCCTCATTGGTTTTATGTGTCTGAACCCTCATTGGTTTGAATGATGACTGGGATATTGATCTTGTATTATTTTCAACTTAACAACATGAACTGTGGTATTTAGAGTACTATATAGGTAGAGGAAATAGAACAGAACAGGGTTATTTGAATATCAAAATATTGACAAAAATGCAGATAGTCCCAAGCTCTTGAGGTTACCCTGAAAAGGGAGGCCTACAGATGTATATGTATACATGTTAACTAGAGTTAGTCCCAACCAGCACTGTCAGGGAGACTGTACATCATCTGGCAGAATTTGATGGATCCAATCTCAACTAAATGTTTTCGGTTTGAGGGATGGGTGTTCTCTGAGTGAGCTTTCAGCGTATCCCTGGCATCAGCAGTCCGTGGCTATCACGTCCTCCCAACCGGCTCCCAATATTCCATTTTAGTGGAGGATGTCTCAGAAATTTCACCTCTGACATTTTGACAAAGAAATCCATCTCCACCAATCAGGAGGCTGCGTTCCTCCCGAGATAAATGGCACTCTTCCAGGAGAGAAAGTTCTATCTAATATCACAAGCCTTGTCTGATAGCCCTGCACACACAGATTGATTGGCTCAGATCCTCTGGGAGAGAACACCTCGTCTCTTCCTGTATAGCCTCCGTATAACTGCATCTCATGCATTACTCAAGATACGCAAATAAATGTTTCTAGTGTTCAATGGGAAAAAAAAGTAGGGTTTCCAAATAACATAAAATAGAATGTTACATGTCACATGCGACGAATACAGGTGGTGCAGCCATTCCTCACGACAAATGAATTAAAAAATAATGATGTAGATATGCATCAGTAGAATTAGTAGGAGTACCAGATCAATGTGTAGGGTTAATAGATATATACACGGAGAACCAGATCAATGTGTAGGGGTAATATATATATATACAGGGAGAGCCAGATCAATGTGTAGGGGTAATAGATAGATACAGGGAGAACCATATCAATGTGTAGGGGTAATAGATAGATACAGGGAGAACCAGATCAATGTGAGGGGTAATAGATATATACAGGGAGTACCAGATCAATGTTTAGGGGTAATAGATATATACAGGGAGAACCAGTACCAGATCAATGTGTAGGGGTAATAGATATATACAGGGAGTACCAGTACCAGATCAATGTGTAGAGGTAATATATATATATACAGGGAGTACCAGTACCAGATCAATGTGTAGGGGTAATATATATATACAGGGAGTACCAGATCAATGTGTAGGGTAATAGATATATACAGGGAGTACCAGATCAATGTGTAGGGTAATAGATATATACAGGGAGAACCAGATCAAGGTGTAGGGGTAATAGTTATATACAGGGAGAACCAGATCAATGTGTAGGGGTAATAGATATATACAGGGAGTACCAGATCAATGTGTAGGGGTAATATATATATACAGGGAGAACCAGATCAATGTGTAGGGGTAATAGATATATACAGGGAGTACCAGATCAATGTGTAGGGGTGATATATATACAGGGAGTACCAGATCAATGTGTGGGGTAATAGATATATACAGGGAGTACCAGTACCAGATCAATGTGTGGGGGTAATAGTTATATACAGGGAGAACCAGATCAATGTGTAGGGGTAATAGTTATATACAGGGAGAACCAGATCAAGGTGTAGGGGTAATAAATATATACAGGGAGAACCATATCAATGTGTAGGGGTAATAGTTATATACAGGGAGAACCAGATCAAGGTGTAGGGGTAATAGTTATATACAGGGAGAACCAGATCAAGGTGTAGGGGTAATAGTTATATACAGGGAGAACCAGATCAATGTGTAGGGATAATAGATATATACAGGGAGAACCAGATCAAGGTGTAGGGGTAATATATATACAGAGAGTACCAGTACCAGATCAATGTGTAGGGATAATCGATATATACAGGGAGAACCAGATCAAGGTGTAGGGGTAATATATATACAGGGAGAACCAGTACCAGATCAATGTGTAGAGGTAATATATATATACAGGGAGAACCAGTACCAGATCAATGTGTAGGGGTAATATATATACAGGGAGTACCAGATCAATGTGAGGGGTAATAGATATATACAGGGAGTACCAGATCAATGTGTAGGGGTAATAGTTATATACAGGGAGAACCAGATCAATGTGTAGGGGTAATAGATATATACAGGGAGTACCAGATCAATGTGTAGGGGTAATAGATATATACAGGGAGAACCAGATCAATGTGAGGGGTAATAGATATATACAGGGAGTACCAGATCAATGTGTAGGGATAATAGGTATATATATATATATATATATTGTATTTATTTGACCTTTATTTAAACATGTATGTACATACAAGTGTCTTATATTTGGTTGAAAGCTTAAATTCGTGTTAATCGAATTGCACTGTCCAATTTACATTAGCCATTACAACGAAAACACTGTCCAATTTACATTAGCCATTACAACGAAAACACTGTCCAATTTACATTAGCCATTACAACGAAAACACTGTCCAATTTACATTAGCCATTACAATGAAAACATGCCGTAGGATTGTTTGAGGACGGCGCCCAACATAAAAAAAAATCCATCGGCACAGGTTTCATAAATTCACAAATAGCGATTAAATATTCACATACTTTTTGAAAATCTTCCTCTGATTTGTCATCCAAAGGGTCCCAGCTACATGTAGTGTAGTTTTGTTAGATAAATCCTTCTTTATATCCCAAAAAGTCAGTTTAGTTGGCGCCATCGATTTGAGTAATCCACTCATTCAGTATGCAGAGAAAGGAATCCAATAATCGACCGCTATACTTTTTTAAAACAAGTCAAAATACGTTTCTATTGACTCCTCATAATACCCTAAAATGTAATCAAACTACAATATTTCATACGGAAAGAAGTATGTTAGGATAGGAAACCGATATTAGCAGTTGAGTCTTGTCTTCAACGCCCAAACATGAATTTCCAAAAGTGTGTCCCTGTACTAAAACTCATTTTTCTTACTCGTTTTGGAAGAAACAAGCCTGAAACCTTGAACATAGAGTGCTGACACCCTGTAGAAGCCATAGGAAGTGCATACTGGGAGATAGATTTCATTATATCCCTATACTTTCCATTGTAAGAGCATGGGCTCTCAAAAACAAAAGAATTCAGGTTGTTTTTTCTTTGGATTTTCTCCTACCATATCTATTGTGTTATAGTCTCCTACGTTATTGTGACATTTCTTCAAACTTCAAAGTGTTTTCTTTCCAATGGTACCAATTATATACATATCTTGGCCTCAGGGTCTGAGTAACAGGCAGTTTAATTTAGGCACCTCAGTCAGGCTGAAATTGAGAAAAAAAGGACTCTAGCCTGATGAAGTGAATTGGCTTTGCTCACCAATCGTTCAATGATATGTTCTAAACTGTAACAAGATGGTGATGTGCAGTACACAAGGACTCAGGAGATGACAGTGTGTAGTACACGAGGACTCAGGAGATGACAGTGTGCAGTACACAAGGACTCAGGAGATGACAATGTGCAGTACACGAGGACTCAGGAGATGATAATGTGCAGTACACGAGGACTCAGGAGATGATAGTGTGCAGTACACAATGACTCAGGAGATGACAATGTGCAGTACACGAGGACTCAGGAGATGACAGTGTGTAGTACACAAGGACTCAGGAGATGACAGTGTGCAGTACACGAGGACTAAGGAGATGACAGTGTGTAGTGCACGAGGACTCAGGAGATGACAGTGTGCAGTACGTGAGGACTCAGGAGATGACAGTGTGTAGTACACGAGGACTCAGCAATGAAAAACTACAATAACAACTATCCATGAACAGACTCATTAACCCAGTGCTCAAAAACTAACAGCTAAAAGTGCAATAAAATACACAAGTTCTAGTATCTAGTGCATCATCTATCTATCTTAAATGAATCCTCAAAACAAGGCATGAGGGGAAAATGGGTCTGGGGAGGTTTTTGTTAGGCTGCAGGCAGACTGTTCAATAAACCGTTTTAATATGAGAACACAAGAACTGTTGTAGACGTTGGCTCATTTATAATTTATCGAGGTCATTACATTGCTGTCAGAAGTAAAAACAAAAAATTGAGTTAGCTAGCTGCCTATAGTGGCTAGCTACTTGGATTATCTTAGCAGTGAAAAGGGACTGAAAATGCTTCTTGGCGGCCCCAAGAGTGAAGGAGGCCCCAGTGAAGGAGGCCCCAAGAGTGAAGGAGGCCCCAGTGAAGGAGGCCCCAAGAGTGAAGGAGACCCCAGTGAAGGAGGCCCCAAGAGTGAAGGAGGCCCCAAGAGTGAAGGAGGCCCCAAGAGTGAAGGAGGCCCCAGTGAAGGAGGCCCCAAGAGTGAAGGAGGCCCCAAGAGTGAAGGAGGACCCAAGAGTGAAGAAGGCCCCAAGAGTGAAGGAAGACCCAAGAGTGAAGGAGGCCCCAATAGTGAAGAAGGACCCAAGAGTGAAGGAGGCCCCAAGAGTGAAGGAGGTTGCGGAGGACGATCAAGGTGACGGAGGAGCTTGCGGATGGATATCGGAGGATCTGGCTAAAGAGTTTGCAAGGGCATCGGGACACAAGCCCTACTTGAAAGAGACTGTTTGACGGATGGTGGCTGAAGCTGCATTGGTGTGATGTCGACTGCTGCATGATGGGAAGGCTGGGGCTCGAGAATGTAAACAAACATGGCAATGCCTAGTCCCCGGTCGACCCCGAAGTATTCTGGTGAGGCGGGTTTGAACTGGTAGCTCATTCAGTGGGTGGTCGGATGAAGATGAAGATGAAGATAAGGCAGCTAGCGTTGTGCATCACGGACAATGTTCTGTCCTGTTTGATACTGATTAGCTCATTCAGTGGTTGGTCGGATGAAGATAAGGCAGCTAGCGTTGTACATCACGGACAATGTTCTGTCCTGTTTGATACAGATTAGCCCATAGAACAGGCGTGATTTTGGGCTTTAGCTAGAGCACTGAAGAGGCGCTTTAAACATTGTTTACAACCAGAGCTGCTCTTCTCTGAACTGAGTAATAGGCTCATGCAGGCAGGGGGGCCACTAGGGGTGCTAGCCAATGACATCGAGAGGTTCACTCAGCGGGTATATGCTTGCATGAACCCAGAGATGGCTCTAGTCTTTTGGGGGCCCTAAGCAAGATTTGGTTGGGTTGCCCCCCCCCCCCACTTCGAGGCAGAAATGTTTAGTGGCCTCCATCTTGACTGTGGAGAGAAAAAAAAAAAAACTTTAAAGTACATTTCTTGCAATTCTACCCATTATGCCATGGGGTGGAGAGATTTATTTCCATCAGTTCTACACACTTTGTAATGACTTATGTCATGATAATATTATATCTGAGTGAGAAGGACTAACATAATCAATGAGGGCCCCCTTGGAGTTCAGGGCCCCTGGGCATGAGCCCTGTGTGCTCGGTCGATATTCAAACATGATTACTACAAGTTTAGAAAGCTGGCTAGACTAACGACCAAGCTAAAAATTGTTAGCTGACATGGTTATTTGAGAAAGTGTCCGTGACTGACAAACCAAGAGAAAAGACTGGTGATGCACAACCACATTTAGAAATCACACCTTGTGTATTCTACTATTTTTTACTCTCAACAGTAAATTGAGACCCCGACTGAGTTCCTAGTTTATATATTTTTTTTTTAGCAGCTGGGGGCCCTAAACAACCGGCCCTGCATGCCTCCTTCTGTGCAGAGCGAGCTGGCAAGCGACCAGTTCAGACATGCACTCTCTATTACTTCACACACAGACCCAGCTGGCTCATCCCGAGTCATTACAAAAAGCATTGGAGATGGATTTGGAGAGGGACATTGTGCTGGGGCTTCAGTGGGGCGTCTGGAGATACACCCACTGTGAGGGCTGTGGTGCAGAGCAGCCCCGAGCTGGAAAAAAACTGCAAGGCTGGAAAAACTAAACTCATTGTGCTGTAGTACTAAAGACAGCACTCAACACAGAGACAGTAGTCAACACAGAGACAGCACTCAACACAGAGACAGTAGTCAACACAGAGACAGCACTCAACACAGAGACAGTAGTCAACACAGAGACAGCACTCAACACAGAGACAGCACTCAACACAGAGACAGCAGTCAACACAGAGACAGCAGTCAACACAGAGACAGCACTCAACACAGAGACAGCAGTCAACACAGAGACAGCAGTCAACACAGAGACAATAGTCAACACAGAGACAGCACTCAACACAGAGACAGCACTCAACACAGAGACAGTAGTCAACACAGAGACGCACTCAACACAGAGACAGTAGTCAACACAGAGACAGCACTCAACACAGAGACAGCACTCAACACAGAGACTGCACTCAACACAGAGACAGCACTCAACACAGAGACAGCACTCAACACAGAGGCAGCACTCAACACAGAGACAGCACTCAACACAGAGACAGCACTCAACACAGAGACAGCAGTCAACACAGAGACAGCACTCAACACAGAGACAGCAGTCAACACAGAGACAGCACTCAACACAGAGACAGCACTCAACACAGACAGCAGTCAACACAGAGACAGCACTCAACACAGAGACAGCACTCAACACAGAGACAGTACTCAACACAGAGACAGCACTCAACACAGACAGCAGTCAACACCGAGACAGCACTCAACACAGAGACAGTACTCAACACAGAGAAAGCACTCAACACAGAGAAAGCACTCAACACAGAGACAGCACTCAACACAGAGACAGCACTCAACACAGAGACAGTAGTCAACACAGAGACAGCACTCAACACAGAGACAGCACTCAACACAGAGACAGCACTCAACACATAGACAGTAGTCAACACAGAGACAGCAGTCAACACATAGACAGTAGTCAACACAGAGACAGCAGTCAACACAGAGACAGTAGTCAACACAGAGACAGCAGTCATCACAGAGACAGCAGTCAACACAGAGACAGCAGTCAACACAGAGACAGCAGTCATCACAGACACAGCACTCAACACAGAGACAGTAGTCAACACAGAGACAGCACTCAACACAGAGACAGTAGTCAACACAGAGACAGCAGCCAACACAGAGACAGCAGTCAACACAGAGACAGCAGTCAACACATAGACAGCACTCAACACAGAGACAGCAGTCAACACAGAGACAGCAGTCAACACACGCTCTGGCCCCTTGGTCTGCTCGGGGTTTGGCCAGCCAGGACTTTGCGCAGGGCCTCATATCTCCCAGAGCTCCGTGTCTGCATAGATTGGGCGCTGCAGACCCCTGGCTGTTTTTCCCAAACCCCACCATCGCCAGGAGGATACCAACGGCGTGATGGACACTGGGTCCAGAGTTACCCTGGTGAGGCTGGACATTGTACCAGGTTGGACTTAGTTTGAGCCCACATCTGTGCAGCTCCGCATAGTCACAGATCAGCTGACACCTATGAAAGCCAAGGGAATAATGACTCTGACAGTAGGCGGTGGGACAATGCGTCATTCTGTGTGGGTGGCAGCTGTGCAGGACTCCTGTATCCTGAGGTTGGACTTTCTTAGCAGCACAGGCTACCAACTAGGTGGCAGACAAAGCTGTGTTTGAGATGCATACTTCAGACAGCTCTCAGACAGCCCCTGGGCAACACCAGTAGTCATGGTTCTTAAGAAGGGGGACAAGCTTTGGACTACAGGAGGCCGAATGCAGTAACCAGGATGGATTTATACCCCATACCACACATTGATGAGTCACTTAACCTGCTTAGGGGGTCCTCCTGGTGAAATAGACCTATAGGCTGTCCTACAGTGGATGGAGCAGGACACAGACCTACAGCCAGGAACACAGTGGATGGAGCAGGACACAGACCTACAGCCAGGAACACAGTGGATGGAGCAGGACACAGACCTACAGCCAGGAACACAGTGGATGGAGCAGCAGCAGATGCCACCATTGAAATAGGTGGCGGTGCTCTCACACACGACCAAAGGGATGATCATGCTGTTTCGGATAGCCCCCTGACACCCATCGTTTCCCCTGATCTGGGACTATAGCCCCCTGAGAAGGAAAGGTATAAGGCAGGAGAGCTGCTCTGGGTCTACAGCCCCCTGAGAAGGATAGGTATAAGGCAGGAGAGCTGATCTGGGTCTACAGCCCCCTGAGAAGGATAGGTATAAGGCAGGAGAGCTGATATGGGTCTACAGCCCCCTGAGAAGGAAAGGTATAAGGCAGGAGAGCTGATCTGGGTCTACAGCCCCCTGAGAAGGATAGGTATAAGGCAGGAGAGCTGATCTGGGTCTACAGGTCCCTGAGAAGGATAGGTATAAGGCAGGAGAGCTGATCTGGGTCTACAGCCCCCTGGGAAGGAAAGGTTGTAGCCCCAAGCTGGACAGGCACTGTGTGGGGCCCTGCAGGGTGTTGTTTCTTCAGAGTTTTGTTTGATGTGGTTTTTCGGCCTAGACAGCATCTTGTGAGAGTTTGGGTTCAATAAACCATTTTCATTCGAGAACTTTAAGAACTGTTGTGGACATTCATGATTTATCAAAATTATTACGATATTCAATGTTATAACTATTTTCAAGCACGTCTGTCATCTTTTCTCAAGTGGAATCATTCAACAGCGGTCTAGAATGTTCTGGTCGTCAGAGGGGAGATTGCAAAACCAACACGATTCAATATCTTCTGTTTGAAACTACAGTGAGCTCTAGTGACAAACTATTTCACCCGGATTACAGACAGATCCATCCTATTCACCACCCTCTCCAATACATGCACAGGGCACCCACAGACTTGCCTACACACATACCAAAGTGTGCTAGATTGATTTCCTATTGTTCCTCTTTCCAGTGGCGACTCAGTTCATTTCTACTGACTGCTGTGTCAGCCAGATAAACTTGACACTTGAGCTCAGCTGGCCAACCAAAAAAATCTTGCCAGAAAAACTTCAGCAGCATAAACAAGTCAATATCAAGTTGAAACCCTGAGGGGAATCCTTCCTTACCAAAACCCTCCCAACTACAGCATAAGGACCTTGGCATACATAAAGCTTCCCAGAGCTGAGAGTGCTGATCGCCCCCCCCCCCCCCCCCACTGGCATACATAAAGCTTCCCAGAGCTGAGGGTGCTGATCGCCCCCCCCCCCCCCCCCCCCCCCCCCACTGGCATACATAAAGCTTCCCAGAGCTGAGAGTGCTGATCGCCCCCCCTCCCCCTCCCCCCACCGGCATTCATAAAGCTTCCCAGAGCTGAGGGTGCTGATTGCCCCCCCGACTGGCATACATAAAGCTTCCCAGAGCTGAGGGTGCTGATTGCCCCCCCCACTGGCATACATAAAGCTTCCCAGAGCTGAGGGTGCTGATTGCCCTCCCCACTGGCATACATAAAGCTTCCCAGAGCTGAGAGTGCTGATCGGGTGGAAGTTGTTCTTGATGATCTTTTTGCCTTCCTGTGACATCGGTGCTGTAGGTGTCATGGAGGGCAGATAGTTTTCCCCCGGTGATGCGTTGGGCAGATCGCACCACACTCTGAACTAGTAACAAAGGACTCAGCCCAGAGGCATAGTAACTGAACACTCAGCCCAGAGGCATAGTAACTAACACTCAGCCCAGAGGCATAGTAACTGAACACTCAGCCCAGAGGCAGAGTAACTGAACACTCAGCCCAGAGGCATAGTAACTAACACTCAGCCCAGAGGCATAGTAACTGAACACTCAGCCCAGAGGCATAGTAACTAACACTCAGCCCAGAGGCATAGTAACTGAACACTCAGCCCAGAGGCATAGTAACTAACACTCAGCCCAGAGGCATAGTAACTAACACTCAGCCCAGAGGCATAGTAACTAACACTCAGCCCAGAGGCATAGTAACTAACACTCAGCCCAGAGGCATAGTAACTGAACACTCAGCCCAGAGGCATAGTAACTGAACACTCAGCCCAGAGGCATAGTAACTGAACACTCAGCCCAGAGGCATAGTAACTGAACACTCAGCCCAGAGGCATAGTAACTAACACTCAGCCCAGAGGCATAGTAACTAACACTCAGCCCAGAGGCATAGTAACTAACACTCAGCCCAGAGGCATAGTAACTAACACTCAGCCCAGAGGCATAGTAACTAACACTCAGCCCAGAGGCATAGTAACTGAACACTCAGCCCAGAGGCATAGTAACTAACACTCAGCCCAGAGGCATAGTAACTAACACTCAGCCCAGAGGCATAGTAACTAACACTCAGCCCAGAGGCATAGTAACTAACACTCAGCCCAGAGGCATAGTAACTAACACTCAGCCCAGAGGCATAGTAACTAACACTCAGCCCAGAGGCATAGTAACTGAACACTCAGCCCAGAGGCATAGTAACTGAACACTCAGCCCAGAGGCATAGTAACTGAACACTCAGCCCAGAGGCATAGTAACTAACACTCAGCCCAGAGGCATAGTAACTGAACACTCAGCCCAGAGGCATAGTAACTGAACACTCAGCCCAGAGGCATAGTAACTAACACTCAGCCCAGAGGCATAGTAACTGAACACTCAGCCCAAAGGCATAGTAACTAACACTCAGCCCAGAGGCATAGTAACTAACACTCAGCCCAGAGGCATAGTAACTGAACACTCAGCCCAGAGGCATAGTAACTGAACACTCAGCCCAGAGGCATAGTAACTGAACACTCAGCCCAGAGGCATAGTAACTAACACTCAGCCCAAAAGCATAGTAACTAACACTTAGCCCAGAGGCATAGTAACTAACACTCAGCCCAGAGGCATAGTAACTAACACTCAGCCCAGAGGCATAGTAACTAACACTCAGCCCAGAGGCATAGTAACTGAACACTCAGCCCAGAGGCATAGTAACTAACACTCAGCCCAGAGGCATAGTAACTAACACTCAGCCCAGAGGCATAGTAACTAACACTCAGCCCAGAGGCATAGTAACTAACACTCAGCCCAGAGGCATAGTAACTAACACTCAGCCCAGAGGCATAGTAACTGAACACTCAGCCCAGAGGCATAGTAACTAACACTCAGCCCAGAGGCATAGTAACTGAACACTCAGCCCAGAGGCATAGTAACTAACACTCAGCCCAGAGGCATAGTAACTAACACTTAGCCCAGAGGCATAGTAACTAACACTCAGCCCAGAGGCATAGTAACTAACACTCAGCCCAGAGGCATAGTAACTAACACTCAGCCCAGAGGCATAGTAACTGAACACTCAGCCCAGAGGCATAGTAACTAACACTCAGCCCAGAGGCATAGTAACTAACACTCAGCCCAGAGGCATAGTAACTAACACTCAGCCCAGAGGCATAGTAACTGAACACTCAGCCCAGAGGCATAGTAACTAACACTCAGCCCAGAGGCATAGTAACTGAACACTCAGCCCAGAGGCATAGTAACTGAACACTCAGCCCAGAGGCATAGTAACTAACACTCAGCCCAGAGGCATAGTAACTGAACACTCAGCCCAAAGGCATAGTAACTAACACTCAGCCCAGAGGCATAGCAACTAACACTCAGCCCAGAGGCATAGTAACTGAACACTCAGCCCAGAGGCATAGTAACTGAACACTCAGCCCAGAGGCATAGTAACTGAACACTCAGCCCAGAGGCATAGTAACTAACACTCAGCCCAAAAGCATAGTAACTAACACTTAGCCCAGAGGCATAGTAACTAACACTCAGCCCAGAGGCATAGTAACTAACACTCAGCCCAGAGGCATAGTAACTAACACTCAGCCCAGAGGCATAGTAACTGAACACTCAGCCCAGAGGCATAGTAACTAACACTCAGCCCAGAGGCATAGTAACTAACACTCAGCCCAGAGGCATAGTAACTAACACTCAGCCCAGAGGCATAGTAACTAACACTCAGCCCAGAGGCATAGTAACTAACACTCAGCCCAGAGGCATAGTAACTGAACACTCAGCCCAGAGGCATAGTAACTAACACTCAGCCCAGAGGCATAGTAACTGAACACTCAGCCCAGAGGCATAGTAACTAACACTCAGCCCAGAGGCATAGTAACTAACACTCAGCCCAGAGGCATAGTAACTGAACACTCAGCCCAGAGGCATAGTAACAAACACTCAGCCCAGAGGCATAGTAACTAACACTCAGCCCAGGGGCATAGTAACTGAACACTCAGCCCAGAGGCATAGTAACTAACACTCAGCCCAGAGGCATAGTAACTAACACTCAGCCCAGAGGCATAGTAACTAACACTCAGCCCAGAGGCATAGTAACTGAACACTCTGCCCAGAGGCATAGTAACTAACACTCAGCCCAGAGGTATAGTAACTAACACTCAGCCCAGAGGCATAGTAACTAACACTCAGCCCAGAGGCATAGTAACTAACACTCAGCCCAGAGGCATAGTAACTAACACTCAGCCCAGAGGCATAGTAACTGAACACTCAGCCCAGAGGCATAGTAACTGAACACTCAGCCCAGAGGCATAGTAACTGAACACTCAGCCCAGTGGCATAGTAACTAACACTCAGCCCAGAGGCATAGTAACTAACACTCAGCCCAGAGGCATAGTAACAAACACTCAGCCCAGAGGTATAGTAACTAAACACTCAGCCCAGAGGCATAGTAACTAAACACCCAGCCCAGAGGCATAGTAACTGAACACTCAGCCCAGAGGTATAGTAACTAAACACTCAGCCCAGAGGCATAGTAACTAACACTCAGCCCAGAGGCATAGTAACTAACACTCAGCCCAGAGGCATAGTAACTAACACTCAGCCCAGAGGCATAGTAACTAACACTCAGCCCAGAGGTATAGTAACCTAACACTCAGCCCAGAGGTATAGTAACCTAACACTCAGCCCAGAGGTATAATAACTGAACACTCAGCCCAGAGGCATAATAACTGAACACTCAGCCCAGAGGCATAGTAACTGAACACTCAGCCCAGAGGTATAGTAACCCTGGCAGTATGTCTCCAACCAGGACCCTGGAGAGTGGTCTACACTGCAGTATGTCTCCAACCAGGACCCTGGAGAGTGGTCTACACTGCAGTATGTCTCCAACCAGGACCCTGGAGAGTGGTCTACACTGCAGTATGTCTCCAACCAGGACCCTGGAGAGTGGTCTACACTGCAGTATGTCTCCAACCAGGACCCTGGAGAGTGGTCTACACTGCAGTATGTCTCCAAACAATTATCTCTGCTGGTGAGCATGTTTATAGTTAAGGAACTGGTTGACCTCAGAGCATAAAGGACTGGAGAGGAGGTAGAACTAGAGGTTCAGGCTATTAGAGAAGAGAAGAGTTGTGATGGTTTATAACACAATGAAGTGGAGACAGTACAGTACAGTAGGGGGCAATATGGACTATACAGGACAAGAGAGAAGAGGTTAGGGGAGGGGAGAGGAGAGGAGAGGAGAGGAGAGGAGAGGAGGCGATATGGACTACACAGGACAGGAGAGAAGAGGTTAGGGGAGGGGAGAGGAGAGGAGAGGAGAGGAGAGGAGAAGAGGCGATATGGGCGATACAGGAGAGGAGAGAAGAGGTTAGGTTAGGGGAGGGGAGGGATTAAGAGAACGAAGGGGAGAGGAGAAGAGAAGAGGCGATATGGGCGATACAGGAGAGGTTAGGGTAGGGGAGTTGAGGGGAGGAGAGGAGCATTAAAAACAGCCTTGACAGGTGTCTCTCAGTTACATAGCCCAGCCAAAGACACATTAGGACACATAAATTAGACGCCTCAGGAAATCTGCCAATGATAATCATTGTCCTGGGGGACTGTGCTCACCACGGCTAAGACTATTTTAAGGAGCCTCATTCAAAGGTAAAATCAAGTACATCTGTATTAATAAAAAATAAATGGCTACGAGGCTGGGGATGAGAAACGGCAGGATAGTATTTTTACCAAGGAAAGGATCGACATGGAAAAGTCATCTTTCCCATAAAGCAGCCTGAACGAAGGAATATCCTGATAGGTAGACTGCACACTAACAAATGGCAGGCATTTTTTTAAATTAATAAAGGCAAGTTGATTGAGAAGGAGTATATTTTATTTTGAGAAATGTCTAGACCTGATCTGAGACCAGGGGAACTCACACACATACGGTGTAATGCAATGTGTGTTTTCTTCTATTCTTCTTTTTTTTCTCCATTTACTTTTTATGTAAGTCACTTTTCACAGTTTGTTTTCATTAGGCTAAATCAAGGACAGGTTTTTGAGTTGGATTCTGAACACTTTAGGGAAGGATTTAAGGACTAGTAAGGACATTGAAAGTATGTCTCAATTATTTTGCCTGTCAAGGATGGATTGAGTCTTATTGTTGGAGTGACACAGCACACTATTTGCAGTCTGCAGCCAGTAGCCTGTTAGTGTTTCCACTGGGTCTCTCTAGTTTAGAAGGTTTCCTCTTTCATAACAGGAACAGACATCACAGGAACAGACATCACAGACTCCAACAGGAACAGACACCACAGGAACAGACATCACAGGAACAGACATAACAGGAACAGACACCACAGGAACAGACACCACAGGAACAGACATCACAGGAACAGACATAACAGGAACAGACATCACACACTCCAACAGGAACGGACATCACAGGAACAGACATCACAGGAACAGACACCACAGGAACAGACACCACAGGAACAGACACCACAGGAACAGACATCACAGGAACAGACATCACAGGAACAGACATCACAGACTCCAACAGGAACAGACATCACAGGAACAGACACCACAGGAACAGACACCACAGGAACAGACATCACAGGAACAGACATAACAGGAACAGACATAACAGGAACAGACACCACAGGAACAGACATCACAGGAACAGACATCACAGGAACAGACATCACAGGAACAGACATCACAGACTCCAACAGGAACAGACATCACAGGAACAGACACCACAGGAACAGACACCACAGGAACAGACACCACAGGAACAGACACCACAGGAACAGACATCACAGGAACAGACATCACAGGAACAGACATCACAGGAACAGACATCACAGGAACAGACTCTAACAGGAACAGACATCACAGGAACAGACTCTAACAGGAACAGACTCTAACAGGAACAGACATAACAGGAACAGACATCACAGGAACAGACATAACAGGAACAGACTCTAACAGGAACAGACATCACAGGAACAGACATCACAGGAACAGACTCTAACAGGAACAGACATCACAGGAACAGACATCACAGGAACAGACTCTAACAGGAACAGACATCACAGGAACAGACATCACAGGAACAGACATCACAGGAACAGACATCACAGGAACAGACATCACAGGAACAGACATCACAGGAACAGACATCACAGGAACAGACTCTAACAGGAACAGACATCACAGGAACAGACATAACAGGAACAGACTCTAACAGGAACAGACTCTAACAGGAACAGACTCTAACAGGAACAGACATCACAGGAACAGACATCACAGGAACAGACACCACAGGAACAGACATCACAGGAACAGACATCACAGGAACAGACATCACAGGAACAGACTCTAACAGGAACAGACTCTAACAGGAACAGACACCACAGGAACAGACTCTAACAGGAACAGACATCACAGGAACAGACATAACAGGAACAGACTCTAACAGGAACAGACTCTAACAGGAACAGACTCTAACAGGAACAGACATCACAGGAACAGACATCACAGGAACAGACATCACAGGAACAGACACCACAGGAACAGACATCACAGGAACAGACATCACAGGAACAGACATCACAGGAACAGACTCTAACAGGAACAGACTCTAACAGGAACAGACACCACAGGAACAGACTCTAACAGGAACAGACACCACAGGAACAGACTCTAACAGGAACAGACATCACAGGAACAGACTCTAACAGGAACAGACTCTAACAGGAACAGACATCACAGGAACAGACATCACAGGAACAGACTCTAACAGGAACAGACTCTAACAGGAACAGACACCACAGGAACAGACTCTAACAGGAACAGACACCACAGGAACAGACACCACAGGAACAGACTCTAACAGGAACAGACACCACAGGAACAGACTCTAACAGGAACAGACACCACAGGAACAGACTCTAACAGGAACAGACTCTAACAGGAACAGACATCACAGGAACAGACATCACAGGAACAGACTCTAACAGGAACAGACTCTAACAGGAACAGACACCACAGGAACAGACTCTAACAGGAACAGACACCACAGGAACAGACACCACAGGAACAGACTCTAACAGGAACAGACACCACAGGAACAGACTCTAACAGGAACAGACTCTAACAGGAACAGACATCACAGGAACAGACATCACAGGAACAGACTCTAACAGGAACAGACTCTAACAGGAACAGACACCACAGGAACAGACTCTAACAGGAACAGACACCACAGGAACAGACTCTAACAGGAACAGACATCACAGGAACAGACTCTAACAGGAACAGACATCACAGGAACAGACATAACAGGAACAGACTCTAACAGGAACAGACTCTAACAGGAACAGACTCTAACAGGAACAGACATCACAGGAACAGACATCACAGGAACAGACATCACAGGAACAGACACCACAGGAACAGACATCACAGGAACAGACATCACAGGAACAGACATCACAGGAACAGACTCTAACAGGAACAGACTCCAACAGGAACAGACACCTCAGGAACAGACTCTAACAGGAACAGACATCACAGGAACAGACATAACAGGAACAGACTCTAACAGGAACAGACTCTAACAGGAACAGACTCTAACAGGAACAGACATCACAGGAACAGACATCACAGGAACAGACATCACAGGAACAGACATCACAGGAACAGACATCACAGGAACAGACATCACAGGAACAGACTCTAACAGGAACAGACATCACAGGAACAGACTCTAACAGGAACAGACTCTAACAGGAACAGACATAACAGGAACAGACATCACAGGAACAGACATAACAGGAACAGACTCTAACAGGAACAGACATCACAGGAACAGACATCACAGGAACAGACTCTAACAGGAACAGACATCACAGGAACAGACATCACAGGAACAGACTCTAACAGGAACAGACATCACAGGAACAGACATCACAGGAACAGACATCACAGGAACAGACATCACAGGAACAGACATCACAGGAACAGACATCACAGGAACAGACATCACAGGAACAGACTCTAACAGGAACAGACATCACAGGAACAGACATAACAGGAACAGACTCTAACAGGAACAGACTCTAACAGGAACAGACTCTAACAGGAACAGACATCACAGGAACAGACATCACAGGAACAGACACCACAGGAACAGACATCACAGGAACAGACATCACAGGAACAGACATCACAGGAACAGACTCTAACAGGAACAGACTCTAACAGGAACAGACACCACAGGAACAGACTCTAACAGGAACAGACATCACAGGAACAGACATAACAGGAACAGACTCTAACAGGAACAGACTCTAACAGGAACAGACTCTAACAGGAACAGACATCACAGGAACAGACATCACAGGAACAGACATCACAGGAACAGACACCACAGGAACAGACATCACAGGAACAGACATCACAGGAACAGACATCACAGGAACAGACTCTAACAGGAACAGACTCTAACAGGAACAGACACCACAGGAACAGACTCTAACAGGAACAGACACCACAGGAACAGACTCTAACAGGAACAGACATCACAGGAACAGACTCTAACAGGAACAGACTCTAACAGGAACAGACATCACAGGAACAGACATCACAGGAACAGACTCTAACAGGAACAGACTCTAACAGGAACAGACACCACAGGAACAGACTCTAACAGGAACAGACACCACAGGAACAGACACCACAGGAACAGACTCTAACAGGAACAGACACCACAGGAACAGACTCTAACAGGAACAGACACCACAGGAACAGACTCTAACAGGAACAGACTCTAACAGGAACAGACATCACAGGAACAGACATCACAGGAACAGACTCTAACAGGAACAGACACTAACAGGAACAGACACCACAGGAACAGACTCTAACAGGAACAGACACCACAGGAACAGACACCACAGGAACAGACTCTAACAGGAACAGACACCACAGGAACAGACTCTAACAGGAACAGACTCTAACAGGAACAGACATCACAGGAACAGACATCACAGGAACAGACTCTAACAGGAACAGACTCTAACAGGAACAGACACCACAGGAACAGACTCTAACAGGAACAGACACCACAGGAACAGACTCTAACAGGAACAGACATCACAGGAACAGACTCTAACAGGAACAGACATCACAGGAACAGACATGACAGGAACAGACTCTAACAGGAACAGACTCTAACAGGAACAGACTCTAACAGGAACAGACATCACAGGAACAGACATCACAGGAACAGACATCACAGGAACAGACACCACAGGAACAGACATCACAGGAACAGACATCACAGGAACAGACATCACAGGA